>NC_037671.1:123661014-123693410 GCF_003255815.1 Theropithecus gelada | reverse complement strand
TCCTGGTCCCACTGTTAGCCATGGGGCCTCCGTCCATCCCTGGCCTGGGGTCCTGGTCCCACTGTTAGCCATGGGGCCTCCGTCCATCCCTGGCCTGGGGTCCTGGTCCCACTGTTAGCCATGGAGGCTCTGTCCATCCCTGGCCTGGAGTCAGAGACCGGCCTGTCACTGGCCACCCTGGGCTCAACCTTGTGCAGCCTGAAGAAGTGCACGGGTACGTCCTCCAGCCGGCAGGCCTCCTGGATGAAGCACAGCACGGCCTCCTTGGGGTTCAGGCCCTGGCGGTCACGGTGCAGGGCGGGCATGTGCCGGAGGATGTAGTCAATCCCCCTCTTGGTGATGACCTGAGGACAGAGCCAAGAGGTCAGCTCAGACCCCTGCTGGTCCCCGCTTCGTCCTTGCTGGTCCCCTGCTCCGAGAAGCCTCCCCAGACTCCCACAGCTGGTGCCGACCTCAGTGGGCAAGGCCAGGGCCTGACTGCTGAGCCCAGACCCAGAGATGAAGTCTCGGTGCCCGCTCTGGCCCTGGGCTCAGTCTGATTTCCTGTCCCCCTCGGACCCTCCCCAAGGGAAATGGCAGCAGCCAGCCCTCCGCAGGCGTCTGCAGGTGGGGACTCCACTCTCAACGAGCCCTGGCTCTTGGGAACCTGCCCAATGAGGACCAGCTGGGGCCACCACCGGGACGGGGGTAAGACCCACAGGGACATGGAATCACTGAGGGTGGAAATGTGCCCAGAGGCCAAGGGCAGGTGTGGCGTCCACAGTGCTGGGAGGAAGGCTGGCTGGGCCCCACCCTGGCCTCAGCGACTGCCACTCAGAGCAAAGGGGAGAAGGCCCCAAGGTGCACAGGATAGAGAGGCACACAGCAATGAGCGGTCAAGGAGAGAAACCTAAAAGTTCACCCAGAACAGGGCCTGCATCCCCGGGGTGACAGCCATCAACCCACGAGGCCAGCAGGCCAGACAGCGCCTGGGACCGGGCACACAGCGGCATGGCCCACGCCTCTCCATGGCCCTCCTCCCGGGGGTACAACACTCCTTCCCTTACAGGTGAGGAAGCTGAGACTCAAAGGCTTCTACGGGTCCCAGGATACTGAGAGAGAAGTGGGAAGGTTCACAGCCATGAGGCCCGTGTGGTCACATTCCACAGCCAGGCCACCGAGGGGCTCAGAGAGGTGAAGCCAGTGAGCAAGGCCACACAGCTGGCCAGGTGCGTCAGGAGCACAGGCACCCGGACCTACCTGCTCTGGGCCACTCCTCCCACACCGCCCACCTTTGGGGGTGGTAAGGACCCTTGGGTCTTCAGGAGAAAAGGACAGATGACTGTCCTGTTTCCATCCCTGACTCTTCCTCCAGCATCCTCTGCCAGGCCCCCAGCCCCCTGCTCCTACAGACGGCACCCGGTGGAGGTGGACAGGCACCAGGCCAACGGTGCTGGGAGGAGGCGGGCCCCGACCTTACCCACTGCGGGAAGTAGGAGTGTGGCTCGAAGTACCTCCCGGTGTGGGCCGGCTCCCGGTGGTCGCCCAGGTCAGCCTGCAGCGCACAGGCGGCCAACAGGAAGTAGGCCTCCTCCCGGTGGGCGCACTGCGACCTCAGCACACGCTCCTTCAGGTGGCAGTAGTACAGGTGCCGTGCCCTGTGGTCACTGGAAGGCGGTGGGGAGTGAGTTCCAGGAAGGCCGGCGTGGGGACTCCCGGCCCTTCTGGCCCTGCCTTGTCCCTCCCCACGCCAGCTCCCAGGGCTGTCCTGAGCCCCTGGTACCTTGTTCCTGTCTTGTTCTACCCACAGCTGTGCCCCTGCAGGGCCAGCGCGGCACAGGCCCACACTCTACCTGGAGCAGGACGCAGGTGACTTGCTGCCACCAAGCAGCCGCTAGATGAGGCTCCACCTGCCCGAGGTCCTGCTCCTTCCCCAGTGAGCTTGGCCTCCATCAAACCAGGCCCCAGTGCAGGAGAGCTGCACAGAGTCTGGGCGACTCAAATCCCTGGATGTGGACAGACCTGGCTCCCAGAGCTCACCGCCCAGCACGGGGCCTGGCCATGGCTGGTATTCATTAATCACAGGGGCCGGGCGGGAGGTTCGCCCAAGATGCAAGTACAAGATCTTCTCATGTAATTCTCCCAAACTGGCCCCATAGCACCAGGTAGCTCCATCCATCAACCCAATACCTTCCAGACCTCCTCTGCAAGGCTATCCAGAACCTTCCACATATTCACACACCCCCCGAACTCTCCAGAACCTGCCACACAACCGCACACCAATGTCTCCAGGACTCTCCACACAACCACACGCCTTTCACTCTCCAGACCCTCCCGCACGCCCCTCACTCCCTAGAACCTTCCACACAACCGCACACATCCCTTTTGGAACCGGGGGGGGGGGATGATGCCTGCTTAGGGAATTCCTGGGAAACCCCCTTAGGTTTCCCCCCAGGGAAAACCCTGTTCACGCTCCCTGAAGCTCTGCTCTGGAAGTAGGTTTCAGGATCCTCCTGAGGGACATCTTTTGTTTTCCTAGAAACTCTAAGGCAGCTCTGGAAGAAGTGGCCCCTGTTGGTTTAGAGCGCAGCCCACCAGAGGTACAACTTCTTCTCTCCTGCCAGGGAGAGCTTCCCACTAGACACCTGCAGAGTGGGCAGCGAACAGCGAGAACCGCCGTGCAGAAAGCGCAGGAGCCGTTTGCCCAGTGGCCTCCGGAAGCCTCGCCCACCCCTGGACGGTGTACCCACCCTAGCGAGTACGAGTCCTGGCGTTTGAGGAAGCACCACTTTAGATCGGGCGCGGTGGCTCACACCCGTAATCCCAGCACTTTGGGAGGCCGAGGCGGGTGGATCACCTGAGGTCGGGAGTTTGAAACCAGCTTGACCAACGTGGAGAAACTCCGTCTCTATAGAAAATACAAAATGAGCCCGGTGTGGTGGTGTCCACCTGTAATCCCAGCTACTCTGGAGACTAAGGCAGGAGAATCGCTTGAACCTGGGAGGCGGAGGTTGCAGTGAGCCGAGATTGGGCAAGTAGAGTGAAACTCCATCTCAAAAAAAAAAAAAAAAAAAGAAAAAGAAAAAGAAGTACCCATTTATGACACAGTCTGTATACCTTTCAATTAAATAGAATTCCTGTGTTCCCCCAAAGCAAACAGTCAATCGAGTGGTGTTTTTTTGTTTGTTTGTTTGTTTGTTTTTGGAGAAACTCAAATGTAATGTGTGGCCTTCGTGGGACTTCTATGTCATGTGGCAGATTTTCAGTATTCCAGGAAACAGCCTTTAAAGTCAGCCGTTACCTTATGACCCTTCCGTTTTCCACGTAGTGCTGCACCCGGAGGAACACCACGAAAGGGGCTCTGGGTTTCTCATTTTCCTGGTGGGGAAAATACAAGAAAGAGCAAGTGAGCCCCAGGGAGGTGCCCCCCGCTGTCCTGTCTTCCCCTTTCGTGGGGAGGGGCCTGGATTGCTTCACACTCAGTTCAAAGCCGAAGCTCAGGTGTCTGCCGCCAGAGCTGACAACTCGACTCATGGTAATTTCTACGGGAAAACTCTGAGTGGGACGTGGTCTACAGCGTTCAAGAACATCTGCCAAGGCGGGCTTCGGGGTTGGCTCACCTGCCTGCAGCCTCCGGGCTCACTGCAGTCCCCTGCGGACGGGGCAGCTGCGTGGACAGAAGGCAGCACATCCCCATGGTCCAGCACAGTCCACAGTGGTGCCCTGCCCTCTCCCACCCCATGCATCCCTGTGGTCCAGCACAGTCCACCGTGGTGCCCTTCCCTCTCCCACCCCACACTCTATGCTTACTTCATGTATTTCTTTCTTCCAGTCTTTTGAGAAGTACTTGCTGAGCTTTTGCTCCAAATCCATAAATATATACTCATTGTCTGAAAGCAAAACAAAAGGCTCATCAGAGTGGTCACCATGCTTCTCAGGTGTCACCATTTGTTCAAAACTGAGTGTGGCTTTGAGAGAAGAGACGCACAGCTGAAAACCGTGTGTCTCCAACTGATGCTGTGTACGGGGCTTTCCTTGGCTGACAACGCAAAGAGCATCCTAACACACGTGCGGGTGTCAAATGCTTGCTTACTAAAACGATGTTCCAGCGTGCAGGAATATTACAAGCTGATATTCAAAACTGGCACATGCTCCAGGCACGCCCTTTGGGAAAGCAGTTTAGCAACACGTATCCCTCCCCTCTTCCTCTGCAACCCAGGCACTCGTCTCTCAGCTATGGAATGAGTCATTTGAAAAATAGAGATGTCAGGGTTGGATGCGGTGACTCAAGCTTGTAATCTCAGCAATTTTGGAGACCAAGGCAGGAGGATTGCTTGAGGCCAGGAATTCAAGACAAGCCTGGACAACATAATGAGACCTCAGTCACCACAGGAAAAAAAAATTAGCCAGGTATGGTGGTGCATGCATGTAGTCCCAGCTACGCAGGAGGCTGAGGCAGGAAGATTGCTTGATCCTGGGAGTTCAAGGCTGCAGAGAGCTATGAATGTACCACTGCACTCCAGTGTGGGTGATAAGAGTGAGACCCTGCCTCAATCAATCAATCAATCAATCAAAATAGAGATGTCTATAATCTAGTACTAAGTTGATCAACTTCAAGTCAATGATCCGAGTTTTACCTGTTAACCTGGTTTCCCTGGAAACTGCAAGAGATGCTTCTTTCTAAATTAGGTGTTTCTATATTTTAAAAATATTTGCCACCATGTGTTTTCTTTATGGCCTGGAAATATTAAATAATTTTCCTAGAGAGGAAAATAAAACCTAGAGAGATACCCTTCGTGCTGTGACTTAAAACTACGTATGATCCCTCCGTGTCTGCTGGGAATTCATTCCAGGACTCCCCTCAGATATCAAAACCTGGGGATGGTGTATGTGACTTAAAACAACGCATGATCCCTCCGTGTCTCCTGGGGATTTGTTCCAGGACGCCCCTCGGATATCAAAACCCGGGGATGGTGTTGAGCTCGCATGTACCCTACACACATCCTCGTGTACACTTTAAATCATCTCGAGATTCCTTATGATACCTGATGCAATGTAAACGCTGTGGAAATCTTTGCTATACTGTGTTGTTAAGCTTGTATTATTTTATTGTACTATTTGTTATTATTTTGAGTATTTTCAACATGAGGTTAGTTAAATCTGAGGATGCGGAACCCACAGCCCTAGGACCGAGTCCCTGAAATACACTCGAGAGGGAAGTCACTGCCCAGAGGAGCCCGGGAGCAGTTGCCGGTCGCAGCAGTGGGTGCCTCAGGAACAGTGGCGGTGCAGGCTATTCCTGAAACTTTTACTTTATTCTCTGGCCACCGACCACACCAGTTCTGACCATCACCTCACAGACACCTCCCTGGTGACAAGTCAACCAGCAGAATCCAAAAACATCATGCTGAGTTCCCGTGCAGGGGTCCCCAGGTGAAGGGAGGGCCAGGGCCATGGCTGGCAATGCCTGGGAAGGCTACCACGGGGCCCAGGGTGACGGGCAGGGCCCACCTGAACGTGGCCTCTCAGGGTCACAGCAGTCAGCCCGGGCTCTGCCCAGCCTGTTGGCCCTCACAGTCGGGGCCTGACAGTCCTGAGAGGCGCGGGGGCCAGGGAGCTCACTGTGTTCCAGGCTCAGCAGATGACCTGGCGTTGCCCTTGCTGAGGGTGGAATCATGCCCCCTAGATGCATACACTGAAGTCCTGGCCCCTGGCACCTCAGTTCCTGTATTTTGAGATAGGGCTTTTACAGAAGTCATTGAGTGGACATGAGGTCATTAGGGTAGGCCTTCATCCAAGAAGACCAGCATCCTTATAAAAACATGGAAACTGCACAGAGAGAGACACACACAGAGGGACGACCATGTGACCACACAGAGAGGCAGCCATTGGCAGGCCCAGGAGAGAGGCCTCAGGAGAAGCCACGCATGCTGGCACCTTGGCCTTGGATTCCAGCCTCTGGAACTGAGACACAGATGTGTGTGGTTTAGGCCACCCCATCCGTGGCAGCCTGGTGGCTCAGAGTGAGGTAGGAGGCATGAGTTGACTTGGCGGGGGAATGGGACTCAGATACTAGACCAAATTGAGGACTAGCTAAAACAGAGATGGGGGAAGCAGCTTCCCATAAGACACGCCCACCAGCCGTGGGTCAGTTTACCATTGCCATAGCAACCCTGGGAGGTACCGCCCCTTTCCAGGCCAACAACCTGAGGATGTGAAAGTTACCGCCTTTTTCCAGAAATGTCTGCATAATCTTCTCTTTAATTTGTATTTAAGTAGAAGTGGGTATGATTCTGAGTGCAGCCCTGCCTCTGAGCTGCTGCTCTGGGTGTGCTGCCTCTGGGGGGGCCCGGCTCTGCACCGAGCTGTGCCTCTGCTGCTGCCATGCATGGCTGCTTCCATAAGAGCTGCTGTCTAATGCCACCCGTTCGCCCTCGAATTCTTTCCTGGGTGAAGCCAAGAACCCTCTGAGGCTAAGTCCCAACTTTGGGCTTGCCTTGCCTACCCTTCATCAAGAGGACCCGACGGAAGTGGTGGCAAGGCCAGTCTCGGCAGGGCTCACGGGGCCTGTGGTATCAGCGTGCCTTCCCGAGAGTCCGTGGGCTCCACACTCTCCATTCACGATTTGGAGCTGAGGCCTTGAGGTGCATGATTCCCCCAGTGTCCTCAGAGCCCTGCCAGACCCGGCTGCTGGCTCCGGCCCTCTGGGCTGACTGGACTTGGCAGCCCTGTGTCCCTGACCAGGCATCTCCCGGCTCAGGCCTTGCTTTCCTGCTGGCGGGGCCAGACTGTGGACTGTGATTGAGCACTGGAAACAGGAGCCTGGAGGAACCTCAGAGGCAGGGCAAGTGCCAAAAGCCACCTGACAAGGCTGCCTGCTGTCCGACTGCCCCGTGTGACATGCTGAAAGGGACTCCGCTGTGACACCAGTGGAAGGCGCCGTGGGTTAGCCATCATGAGGGAGGAGGAGGAACAGGCCGAGCGTAGGACTTTCAGGGTAATGAAGTTCTTCTCTGTGGCACTAAGGTGACAGACATCTGGCATTTGACACTTGTGCAAACCCAGAGAACGTGCCACACCAGGAGGGAGCCCCGAGGTCCACCCCAGGCTGTACGACGCTGGTCACCATGGGCTCCTCAGTGGGGACAGACACACCACCCTGGGGAGATGTTGGCAGCACAGGAGGCTGTGCGTGCGAGGAGTTCACATGGGAAATCTCTCCCTTCCACTCAATTTTGCTGTGAACCATAACTGCTGTAAAAAATAAAGTCTTAAAATCCTAAGTAAGGTCTCCTTCACCTCTGAGATTCAAGGCTCCCCAGGGAAAAAAAAACCTGTGATTCAGTCACAAAAATCTGAATTTGCAGCAAACATGACCGCCCGCCCTGCACCAAACTGCCACGAGCCCCCACCGGAACACCGGGCTGCCGCGAGTCCCCACCGGAAGCAAAGAGGTTTGGGAGAGGTAAGGCGTTCTTTCTAGAACATGCTGGGGAGACTGTCCTCACACCAGCACTCCCAGAACCCAGGGCAGTAAGCAGTGGGCAGTGGAGTCAGGTAGGCACAATTTCCTCTCAGTCAAGAGTCAAATCACCCAGCATCCTTCCTTGTGCAGTGTCGGGGCAAGGCAGGGGAGCCTCATGCTGGGGGGGCCCAGAGACCTGGTCCAACGACATGGACGCAGGGTCCCCAGCAGACCCTGAACAGCATGAACCCTGGAGGGCAGCACGGCCACCCTCATAGTCCCCGCCCTCCTTGGGCAGAACCTGTCGCAGGAGGTAGCCCCGTGGGCAGCCACCAGACAGCAAGACTGTGGTGCAAAAAGTACTTCTAGTAGTTCAGACTCACAGGTGACTTAAAACAACGTTCAATCCCTCTGTGTCTGCTGGGAATAGGTTCCAGGACGCCCCTCGGATATCAAAACCTGGAGATGGTGTTGAGTTCGTGTGTACCCTACACACATCCTCGTGTACACTTTACATCATCTCGAGATTCCTTATAAAACCTGATGCAATGTAAATGCTGTGGAAATCTTTGTTATACTGTGTTGTTAAGCTTGTATTATTTTATTGTTGTACTATTTATTGTTATTACTTTGAGTATGTTCAACATGAGGCTAGTTAAATCCAAGGATGCAGAACCCATGGATACAGAGCACTGTCTACTCTTATTTATATTAGAAAACCTGCAGTCCTGAGAATAAAAGCCACAGGGAAAAGTTAGTCCCAGATATGGCAGTACTCCCTTACAGCCACCTGCATTACATATGAGGATACTCCATCCCCAAGTGCTCGCACGTTCTGCAGATAAAGGAAGACACCAGTGAGGAAGATTTACCCACAGAGGCCTGCAGAAAGGGCATCACAGGGCCGGGTGCCTGGCTTGGCCCCTCTCCGCCCTGCCTGTCTTTCTAATCTTTAGTACCCAGCTCTTCTAGATGGCATTAGACCCAGAGGGGAGGCTGCAGGGCCGGGCGCATGGCTCAGTCACTCTCCGCCCTGCCTGTCTTTCTAATCCTTAGTACCCAGCCCTTCTAGATGGTGTTAGACCCAGGGGGAGGCTCCAGGGTGTCACCAGCCCCAGTTTCCTTTTGTGTCAGGGAGGATCAAACACTTGGCCTCATCGGTAACAATCAAGCAAATCACAGCTTGGACACTGCGTGCCATGCTCTGTGCTAAAGACTCTGAACCAATCCCTACATCTTTAACCTGATGGCACTGTTATCTACTCCCATCTCACAGATGGGGAGGCCCAAGCTGCAGAGGCCATTCATAAGGGAGTCCCCACCCCACTCCATAACAGGCCAAGGACCCTCAAAGCCAGGGGTTAGCAAACCAGGGCCCCAGGCCAAACCCCAGCAGCCACTTGCTCTTGTTAACAAAATCTTGTTGGAACACAGCCACAATCGTTCTATTACATCATATCCATAGCTGCTTTCGTACTGCAAAGTCAAAATATTTACTATGTGGCCTTTTACAGAAAAACTCTGCCAATGCCTGGTCTAAGCAAATGCTGAGTGAGAAAGTCTGAATCACCATTCTCTGGTCCTGACTCCCCCGAATTCACCATTTGGGTACTCGAGCTTGAACTCAAGTGTTTGCAGCATGAGTAGCAGATGTTGGGCAATGCTTGCTAAAGGATCTGGGGTTACCTTTGCCTCAGTAAGGTCAGCAAAAAGCCCTTTATTTGTACGTTCATTACCTAAATCACCCTGCTGTATCCTTCCAAATTCCACCTCAAATCACAACGAGAAGGAGAGAAAATGAATTCCTCAAGCTTAGTCCTTCCTAGTGCTTAACGTCAAACACTATGAGAACAATTCCTGCGGCAACACCAATCTGGAAGACAGGGCCACTTGTTTCTCAAAATCGTCACTGTCCCCTAACCCTCCACACCCCTAGAAGCGGGACAGCAGACATCATCACTTCTGGTGATGGGTGCACCCTTCTTAGCCCAGCCACAGTGCCCCGCTGCATGGTCAAGGCAGTCTAGATGTCACCGTGAAGACATTCTTAAGATGAGGGCAACACTTAGGCTGGGTGCGGTGGCTCATGCCTGTAATCCCAGCACTTTGGGAGGCAGAGGCAGGTGGATTGCATGAGCTCACCAGTTTGAGACCAGCCTGGGCAACATAATGAGACCCGACTCCACAAAAAAATACAAAAGGTATCTGGCTGTGGTGGTATTAAGGAAGGAGACCACTACTACTCTCCCCAACCTTGCCTAGTTCACAAGACAGGAGGAGAGAGAAAGCAAAAAGTTAGAAAGAAACCAAAGTAAGATAACTAGCCAGACAACCTTGGCACCACCACCCAGCCCTAGGAGTTAAAAAAGTAATAATAATAACATCAACCCCTGACCCAAACTACTTGTGTTATCTGTAAATTCCAGACACTGTATGAAAAAAGCGTTGTAAAACTTTTTGTTAGCTGATGCATGTAGCCCCCAGTCATGTTTCCCACGCTTGCTCAATTTATCACGACCCTTTCATGTGGACCCCTTAAAGTTGTAAGCCTTTAAAATGGCCAAGAATTTCTTTTTCAGAGAGCTCTTAAGATGTGAGTCTGCCGATGCTCCCGGCCGAATAAAAAACCTCTTCCTTCTTTAATCCAGTGTCTGAGGAGTTTTGTCTGTGGCTCATCCTGCTACATTTCTTGGTTCCCTGACCGATTAACGGATGGACAGTCGAGACAGCCCCTTAGGCAGTTTATGCCTGCCCTGTAGAGCATCCCTGCAGGGCACTCTGGCCAGCTTGAGCGATGCGGATCCTGAGAGCGCTCCCAGGTAGGCATTTGCCCTGGTGGAACGCTTTGTCAGAGTGGTGCACAGCAGGCCCCTGTGGAGGATCAACGTAGTGGTTGAACACTGGGAAGGAACTGCACTTGAAGTTCGGACATCTGAAACTTGGTAAGACTGGTCTTTGGAACTTGCCCACTCCATCTGAGTGGAAGCGTGGCCTGATCACCCACGGCGTGCTTATACCGGCACTTTGGTTTTTGTTTTTGACTTGAATTGCTTGATGCTTTGGTTTTAGTTTTGATTTTGACTTGATTTGAATTGCTCGATAAACAGGCGTGCCTTTATTGGCACTTTGGTTTTGGTTCTGATTTTAACTTGGCTTAAATTGCTTGACGAACAGGTGTGCCTTTAACAACACTTTGGTTTTAGTTTTGATTTTTATTTAGTGTGAATTAGATGAGTGAGTGACCTTTTACCCTTTCCTTCTTGTAGTGTGAATGTTGTTTTGTCTCGAGAAAAAAATAGGTCAGACACAAAGTAAGCCCACTCCGCTAGGAAGTGTGTTAAAAAAAAAATTTAAAAGAAAAAAAGAAAGTCATCAAATCATCAAAACTTACTCTATGAAATGTACGTTACAGAACTTTAAGAAAGGTTTTGCAGGAGATTATAGAGTTAAGTTAACCCCCTAGAGGTTAAGAACTCTGTGTGAATTAGAACTGCCCTCTGTTGGTGTTGGATGGCCCATCGAAGGAACTACAGACAGAGAACAATTGGCCATGTATTTAAGGTGGTGACAGGGGTCGGAGGACAGCTGGTGTACCTAGATCAAATTCCTTTATATTGACTCATGGTTGAATATAATACAGACAAAACCAGCACAAATTTAGCCCTGTTTAACAGCTTATTGCAAAAAAGCCAAAAGTAAAAGTAAGAGCAATTTCACCAGCAGACACAGAGTTAAAAACGGAGTCCCAGAAACAGCAAGAGAAGCCAGGTTTGCAGGAGTCACCAGAGATAATAGAAATTCTTTCTCCATATGTCCCAGCCTACCCCGCTTTACCGAGGCCAACAGCCCCCTCAGAAACGAGATTCAGGAGCTAACACGCCCCAGGTCTCACCTCGAAGGGGAGGATCGGAGCCTCCAGAGGTCAAGGAAGGAAGTCAAGATAGTCAAGTGGCCGTCTCAGATCTGGTCTTGCTCGAGCTCTGCAAATGCCTCTCAGGGAGACTCGACGACCTGTCTGTTATAATGACCAGGCCCACATCCGGGGGGGCGGGGGGCAACATACTTTTATCTATCAGCCCTTTTCAATCATTGATCTACTCAACTGGAAACACCCTGAACCCGCCACCTTGCTCCCAGCAGCTAGAGCCCTGTCGAGCATGACTGTGTAGTGGTGTTGGACTCAAGTTACTCTAGCAGACCTGACCTAAGGGACCAGCCTTGAGCATCAGTAGACTAGGAGCTATACGTGGATGGGAACAGCTTCATCAAACCACAAGGAGAGAGATGTGCAGGGTATGCGGTGGTAACCCTGGACACTGTTGTTAAGCTGAGCTCATTGCTTTAATTTGGGCCTTAGAGCTCAGTAAAGGTAAGACTGTAAATATTTACACTGACTCTCAGTATGCCTGTTTCACCCTCCAAGTGCATGGAAAATTATACAAAGAAAAGAGCCTGTTAAACTCTAGGAAAAAGGGGAAAAAAGACCCAGAGAATGCAACTCAGCTTCAGCGTTTGCCGAGGTACTAAGAAGCACTTCTGCAGAGGCTAAAACTTGGTAGAAAAAAGCAAGGAATATAAAAAAGATTTCAGGAATGCTTCAAGGAGCTGACAAGAAGCTAAGTCAGTTTTATAAGGGACTCTATAAAGCATTCTGGCTCTACACCCCATTGAACCCTGAGGCTGCTGGAAATCAGTATAGAGTGAATGCTTCATTTGTAAAGCAAACCCAGGGTGACATCAAGCAGAAGCTGCAGGCATGAATACCACCTAGTCTAGAAAAGTGGCCACCAAGGTGTATGTTAACTGTGACCAAGGGACACAACTGGAAAAGAGCAAAAGAAAAAAAAAGACTAAGAGTAAATGTGAAAAAGAGAATCAGAAGAAAACTGGAGAGACAGAGAGCAGTGCGCAGGGGCAGGGCCCGTGCCGTTGCCTGGCCCCACCGACTGGCCGTGAGAGCAAGAAAACTCAGGAAAAAAAAAAAAGTAAATTAAAGACTTAAGAAAAAAAGCCAATCTGTTAGCAACAGCTCTTATAAAAAAAAATTAGCAATGTGAGAAGACGTGGACGTGGATATAAATATGAAAAAAGTCAAGTTAGGCAAAGATTCAAGAGCCAGACAAGGCTAGAGAGAGATTAATGTGCGAAATGCAAACAGAAAAGACACTAGAAGGGTAAATGTTCAAAAGACAATAAAGGAATTGGCCAAGGCCACAAGACAAAGAGGCCATCGGCCAAGGGCTGCTGCACCTTGGAGGAACCAAATACTGATCTGTTCAGGCTGACAGGAGCTAACAAATGTAAAGTAAAGACCAGGGCAGACTAGGCACCATCCCATTAGGCTCCCGGGAGCCCATGGTCACATTAGAAGTTAAAAGCAGCAAGATTCTGCCGTATCTGGATTCCAATTTCTCGCTGAAGGCTAAGCCACTAAATAGAGTTACAAAGGGGGGTGGCGGGGGGAGAAGAACCCCTCCTCTAAAAAACTTAAACAGGAAAAAGAGCCATACCTTGTGAAAACTTGCTTACAGATTTTACAGAACTGCCCCATGCTGGAAGCTATCGGTACAGGCTAGTGCTTGTTTGCACCTTTTCAAGGTAAGTTCAAGTTTTCCCCACCAGGACAGAAAAAGTATAAGAAGTGACTAAAGTTCTGTTAAAAGACATTATCTCCAGGTTTAGACTACCTCTAACTTTAAAGTCAGATGATAGGCCAGCATTTGTCGCTAAAATAATGCAAAATTTAACAAGACTGTTAAAAATAAAATAAAAGTTACACACAGCCTATTGGCCACAAAGTTCAAGAAAAGGTAAAACGCATGAACTGGACACTCGAGCAGCTACTAAAAAAAAAATACTGCCAGAAAATTCATTTAAGATAAAATCACGTTTTTGCCTATGGTCCTCCTCCGAGTTGGGGGCACCCCACCAAACAAACTAGGTATTTGCCCTATAAGATTTTGTTCGGTCGGCCACCCGCAAATCACAGGTCAAATTAAAGGTGACCTCCAGAAACTAAAGGAATTAACCTTAAAGAAGCAAATGCAGGCTTTAAAAATAGCCATATAAAGTGTTCATGATTAAGTAAATGGAAATGCCTATAAGCTTGACACCCCTTTAAATCTAGTGACTCTGTTTAAAGTAAAATCTAATTTTAATAGGACCCATATAGGATAGGCCCTATACTGTAACCTTGTCCACTCCCACTGCTGTTAAAGTTGCAGGTGTTGTGTCTTGGATCCACCACAGTCAGCTAACACCGGCAGATCAGGACAAGTAAACCAGCCAGCAGGACACAGATCACCCAACCGGGCTGATCCTGAGACGACACCAAGCTGCTGCTGAGGCCGACAGCCCTGCTCTGGTCACTCTGGAGGCTGACCAGTCTACGCACGACTGAAGCTTGAGGAGACAACAAGCCCTGCTCTAGTCACACACCGGCAGCTGACTAGTCTACGCACGGCCGAAGCTTGAGGACTCATCAAGCAAGTTAATGTAGTTAAAAATCTTAAGATTAATAGTTTTCCTATAATACTAACTGTTTTCCTATTGATCTGTCACTGTATTCAACCTTTTTCCCAAGTAAGGACCTCTTTTGTCCTTGCTGGATATGAATACTCTGTACATTGTTTTGTTGTTGCTACCCTTATAACCATGCTAGAAGAAACACCTATATAAGGTATCCCCACTGTACACATGCTACTTAGGAAACCCAGACCCATCCAGCCCAGCGACAATTTCGAGTCTTTCAGTCATTTTTTAAACATATAAACCAGAAGTTACCAGAACCTCCTCCTTTAGCAAAAAAAGAAAAAACCTATTTGCTCAGTAGGCTGAAAACATTGCTAGTAGCCTAGATGTTTCGTCATGTTATGCTTTTCTTTTTTTTTTTTTTTTTGAGACGGAGTCTCGCTCTGTCGCCCAGGCTGGAGTGCAGCGGCCGGATCTCAGCTCACTGCAAGCTCCGCCTCCCGGGTTCACACCATTCTCCTGCCTCAGCCTCCCGAGTAGCTGGGACTACAGGCGCCCGCCACCTCGCCCTGCTAGTTTTTTGTGTTTTTTAGTAGAGACGGTGTTTCACCGTGTTAGCCAGGATGGTCTCGATCTCCTGACCTCGTGATCTGCCAGTCTTAGCCTCTCAAAGTGCTGAGATTACAGGCTTGAGCCACTGTGCCCGACCAATGTTTCTTCATGTTATGTTTATAAAAAGGCTAACATAAGAGACCAATGGCCTTGAGAAGCAAAAGAGTTAATGCCTCAAGATAACTTTAACCCTTTCCCCAAACAGACGCCCCAAGTTCAAGCGTCTGGCTCTTAAAAACTTCTGTTATTAAAAAATACTGTGTTACTCGCTAAGAAAAACCTTTTAAGACCCAGTAAAAAAAACCAACCTGCTTAGGACGTGTGCCTGCTTAAGACAAGTTGGTACATGTGCCTGTACAGGTTTAACTCAGGTTTGATCCTAGGTCTTCATTTAGAAAATAGTTTTCAGCTATAAGAAAATTTAAAACCCTCATTGTAAGTGTATTACTAGTAATAGAAACTTGCTTGCTGATCCCCTTTGTATTACACTTACTCTTTCAAATGATAAAAGGTTTTGTAGCTACCATCGTTCATCAGAAAACTTCAACAAAACTGTATTACATAAAACGCTATCACTCTGTCTCGCAAAAAGACTCAAAAAGTAAAAATAAAAGTGAGAACTCCCATTAGTTAGTGAAAATTCTCAAAGCAGGGGATAAGGAAGGAGACCACTACTACTCCCCTCACCTTGCCTAGTTCACAAGACAGGAGGAGAGAGAAAGCAAAAAGTTAGAAAGAAACCAAAGTAAGGTAAACAGCTAGACAACCTTGGCACCACCACCCGGCCCTAGGAGTTAAAAAAAGTAATAATAATAACATCAACCCCTGACCTAAACTACTTGTGTTGTCTGTAAATCCCAGACGCTGTATGAAAAAACCATTGTAAAACTTTTTGTTCTGTTAGCTAAGGCATGTAGCCCCCAGTCACGTTTCCCACGCTTGCTCGATTTATCACGACCCTTTCACGTAGACCCCTTAAAGTTGTAAGCCTTTAAAATGGCCAATAATTTCTTTTTCGGAGAGCTCTTA
Organism: Theropithecus gelada; assembly: GCF_003255815.1. Taxonomy (NCBI): domain Eukaryota; kingdom Metazoa; phylum Chordata; class Mammalia; order Primates; family Cercopithecidae; genus Theropithecus; species Theropithecus gelada. Next base: position 123,677,854 of record NC_037671.1, on the reverse strand, counting down.
AGATACGAGTCTGCCGATGCTCCCGGCTGAATAAAAAACCTCTTCCTTCTTTAATCTGGTGTCTGAGGAGTTTTGTCTGTGGCTCGTCCTGCTACAATATATGTATCTGCAGTCCCAGCCACTCAGGAGGCTGAGGCCAGAGGATCTACCTGAGCCCGTGAGGTCGAGGCTGCAGTGAGCCATGATCACAGCACTGCATTCCAGCCTGGGTGACGGAGTGAGAGGAAGGAAGGAAGGAAGGAAGGAAGGAAGGAAGGAAGGAAGGAAGGAAGGAAGGAAGGAAGGAAGGAAGGAAAGAGAGACAGAAAGAGAGAGAAAGAAAGAAAGAGAGAGAGAGAGAAAGAAAGAAAGAAAAGAGAGAGAGAGAAAGGAAGGAAGGAAGGAAGGAAGGAAATCAAATGATAAAGCTAAAGCAAATGGGGTAAAATTCTATAAGTGAAACTAGGTAAAAGCTACATACAATTTTCTTTGTACTATTTTTATTTTGCAACTTCTCTAAGTGAGAGTCTTTCTTTTTTTTTTTTTTTTTTTTGAGATGGAGTCTCACTCTGTCGCCCAGGCTGGAGTGCGGTGGCACAATCTCGGCTCACTGCAGCCTCTGCCTCCTGGGTTCCAGCGATTCTCCTGCCTCAGCCTCCCGGGTAGCTGGGATTACAGGGACGTGCCACCACACCCAGCTAATTTTTGTATTTTTAGTAGAGATGGGGCTTCACCATGTTGGCCAGGCTGGTCTCGAACCCCTGACCACAAGTGATCCGCCTGCCTCAGCCTCCCAAAGTGCTAGAATTATAAGCAAGAGCCACAGTGCCTGGCCTGAGATTATTTCCAACCAAAAGTTTTTAAAATTATGACCCTGAATCATCAGTAACATTTCAAGTGATATTTAGTACACTATTTTAAAAAGGAAAGATGTATCAATAAGTTTTAGGAAGAGCAGAGCTAAAAAGCTTAAAATTTGAAGTTTTGAAGTTTCAAAGATGTCTAGTCTTTGGCTCACTTCAAAATTCCTTTTTATGGAACCCTTCATTTCTTGAAAAATTCTGAATGAATAAAATGTGACTCTGTAACATTTTCTCATTGCCAACAGCTTTTGCCAAAATGATGTAAACAAATATTCTTCCATGCAGCATGCTTCTCCAGATGCTTTTACATCTTGTTCTTAACCTCATAACGCCTCCAGAAAGTACTATTCCCGCTTCACAGAAGAAGAAACTCAGACACCAAGACCAACCCCATACAACAAAGGCCAAATCTTTCCAAGAAGCATGGTAGCTCTGGCCAGATCCTTCAAGGGGAAATATTTTTATATTTTTAAAGATAGCCTCTTCCACAGGTGAAAGACATCCCTGTTGTTCTTTTTTCTTTTTTTTTTTTTTTTTTTTTTTTTTTTTTTTTTTTTTTTTTTTTTTTGAAATGCAGTCTCGCTCTGTTGCCCAGGCTAGAGTGCAATAGCATGATCTCGGCTCACTGCAACCTCCACTTCCTGGCTTCAAGCGATTCTCCTGCCTCAGCCTCCCCAGTAGCTGGGACTACAGGCACCCACCATCACACCCAGCTAATTTTCGTATTTTTAGTAGAAACAGGGTTTCACCATGTTGGCCAGCCTGGTCTCAAACTCCTGACTTCAAGTGATCCACCTGCCTTGGCCTTCCAAAGTGCTGGGATTACAGGCGTGGGCCACCATGCCCAGCCAATCCCTGTTTTCTTGAACTACCCACAGGGTTACTTCCTGCTCACAAGCAGGACTGTTTCTCACATGCCGCCAATTGAGACAATCACCAGATCTTGCATGCGAGGAAGCCCTCCCTTACCTCTAAGCAGTAACCGAAGTTGTGGAATTTTTTTGGCTACTTCAAGTCACTCGATGCCAGGAAAAGTTGAGTCAAAGGAATAGGACAAAAATTCCCTTGGCACCAGTTAAAAACACCTTCTCACCTCCCACTGACACAGCCTCTTACATCTTTCTCTTCCCCACCCATTTTGGCCTACTTTCTTGCCCTATCACTTCCCTAAGATGCTCATTTCACCCGGTCTTCCCCAGCACACAATGATGGCAGACAGGGTGGTGCGAGCCCCCATGTGTCTATGGCACGTTTCAGGAGACAACGCTTCAGACTGACAGCTTAGCCTCACCACTCACTGAAATCACTTGGGTCTCTCCAGGTTTGTCCAGGTTCTCAAATACAGCCTCTTGTTTATCGGCTCGGACTTCAGTGAGGTTTTGCTTGTAGTTAACAGTGAGGTTCCGCTCCCGGATGATCTCCTGCAGGGCATCTGCATACTTCTTAACCCCAAAAATGGCTCCAAGAGAAGTATTGAAAATGATATTGGCCTTGGATCGCTTCCCTGTCTGAGAAAAAAAAAAAAAAACCATTAACACCAAAGCATGACTCCAGCTGCCTTCTTTTTAAAAAAAAAATCTAGACAAGAATTAAAACCCTCAGCAGAGACTTGGCTAGTTTTTGCCACCATTACGTCCTGGCAGGGCAACGGGTAGACCAATCCACTGCCTCCTCCTTATGTTCGGCCCATGACATACAACTAAGTATACACTTGAGTTGGGGGCTGAGGTGGGCACTGTTCAGCTGAAGGCCAGAGGTGAAGGTTAGGTCCAGGTCAAGATAGAATAGAGCAGAATGGAATGTTTATTCATATGTTCATCTATTCATTCACTCAATAAATATTTAACAAACTTCTAGAGTTGGCCAGATACTGTCCTAGGTGCTGAGGGAGCAGCAGTGAGTAAAACTGAGTTCCAGCCAGGCGCAGTGCCTCACACCTGTAATCCTAGCATTTTGGGAGGCCGAGGTGGGCAGACCACCTGAGGTCAGGAGTTCCAGACCAGACTGGCCAAAATGGTTCAAGATCAGCCTGTCTAGGCCGGGCGCGGTGGCTCAAGCCTGTAATCCCAGCACTTTGGGAGGCCGAGACGGGCGGATCACGAGGTCAGGAGATCGAGACCATCCTGGCTAACACGGTGAAACCCCGTCTCTATTAAGAAATACAAAAAACTAGCCGGGCGAGGTGGCGGGCGCCTGTAGTCCCAGCTACTCGGGAGGCTGAGGCCGGAGAATGGCGTGAACCCGGGAGGCGGAGCTTGCAGTGAGCTGAGATCCGGCCACTGCACTCCAGCCTGGGCGACAGAGCGAGACTCCGTCTCAAAAAAAAAAAAAAGATCAGCCTGTCTCTACTAAAAATACAAAAATTAGCTGGGCGTGGTGGCAGGTGCCTGTAATCTCAGCTACTCAGGAGGCTGAGGCAGGAGAATCGCTTGAACCCCAGAAGCAGAGTTTGCAGTGAGCTGAGATCGCACCCTTGCACTCCAGCCTGGGTGACAGAGCAAAACTGTCTAAAAAAAAAAAACTAAACTAAAAAGCAACAACAACAAAACCTTGATTTCCTACCTTCTTGATATTGTTCAGAGAGGCCAATATTCTCCCAAATGCCGAAGATCTTATGGTACACGAAAGAGAACTTTCCTCTTAGGTCATCCAAGACTTGGGAGAAAAGAATTACACAAAGGAAGTTCCAGGATGGAAGAAACAGCTAGTTTCTTATTCTTTCCTTTGCTTGGCTCCTTTCAGGACTTGCTCACCCGGATCTCACCATGTGAAGAAGTTAGGTGAGTAAGTGCCTCAAAAGGTTATGCCAACCCCTTAGGACCCAGGATGAACTTTCTTGGAGTCAGAAATGATTACTGGAACTGTCTTTAATTCCCTACCTCACAGGGCTGTTGCAGTTTAAAGAATTCAGGGGATGGTCTTGCCCAGTCCCAGCCTCCACGCACACATTCAACCACTCCCCAGCCCATTCTTCCCCACCCTTCTTCCTGTCTGTTCCCGTACATGACTATGGGCTGCTTGGAACCCTGCCACGGTCTCAAGCCAAACCACACTTTGATAAACTAAATGTCACACCCCAGGCAAGAGCAGGGAGGGCAAGAACAGCTTCCCTCACAAGCTTAAGCCAGGTGTACTGGAGCTGCAGACACCTGCTCTTACACAGAGAGCATTTGGAGAATGCTGAGAAAGTCTCTTCCTGCCCAAATATCTCTTTCCATGAAGGTTTAAAGTTACATGAGAACATTTTTTTGCTTTCAAAGTTGGCATTTTGCCTATCATTTTTTTTAATGTATACCCAAAGGACAGAAAATATTCATGAGCTTAAACTTGAGTGGAAGTAGTTGATAGCATTATGGATAAAAATGAACAATCTGCAACTCATTGTCTAACTATATGGAAATATTTAAACAATCTCTCCAGTAGACTTTTTTTTTTGAAGACGGAGTTTCGCTTTTGTTGCCCAGGCTGGAGTGCGATGGCCCGATCTGGGCTCACCACAACCTCCACCTCCCAGGTTCGAGCAATTCTCCTGCCTCAGCCTCCCAAGTAGCTGGAATTACAGGCATGTACCACCACACTCAGCTAATTTTTTTTGTATTTTTAGTAGAGATGGGATTTCTCCATGTTGGTCAGGCTGGTCTTGAACTCCCAACCTCAGGTGATCCACCCACCTCGGCATCCCAAAGTGCTGGGATTACAAGTGTGAGCCACCACACCCAGCATCCAGTAGACTTTTACACACATATTTAAAAAGTATGTAACAAAGACTATTTAATATTACATAATACATCTAAATTTTTCATGTACACTATGACTGTAACCCTATTTAAGTATACAGAAAAAAAGCTAGAAAGCCATGTCAAATTGAAAACTGCAGCTTTATTAAAGCAATTGGGTCATGAGTGATTTTCTCCTCTTTTCTATTTTATAAACTTCCAGTTATCTAATTTTGTACATATGTAACAAAAATTTAGAGATAAAAAAGGGATTACGATAGAGATAAAATGGAATTCCTGCAATCAGTGAATGAGCACCGTCTTCCCTGCTCATCTCTGTCCCCGGAAAGGAAGCATACCTTCCTGAAGTAGGCTTCTGATAAATACATGATCTTCTGAGGGGCTCCAGCACACTTCACTGGAGTATTTGGGAAGGTGAAGATGGCATTGCCCTCCTTGAAGTCCTGCAGAGCTTTCCATGTCTTCTCTACAGTCTTAACTGAATAATTCGACCCTATTTTGGGATGAGCAAAACCTTCAGGTAGGCCTTTAATCTGCAACAAAGTACACAAAAATCATTTTAAACAAAAGTGCCAATGTCCTTAGAGTCCTTGTTCTTTGCCATTTCTACAGCCTTTCAAATATTTCAGTACTATGATTATCCACCAATACCCACATGCCTAGAGCAGGCAGGTGGGTGAGGGTTCCAAGACCAGAGCTGTGGCACCTGCAGTCACCTGTCAAACTGCAGAATGGGCTCAGCTCAGAGGAACCCTCCAACTCCCTGGCCTTGAGAACATAATTTGAATACAACTTTTCCCACCATCAGAGTGAGGACAAGACGCCAGCCAGCCTTCCTTTTAGGAGAACCAGTTGACTTACTGGAAAGAACAATTGGCAGGACCAAGAGCCATTTATACCGTCAAGAATTTAAATCACCCTTTATCAGGTTGTACCAGACCAAACTCTGGGTAAAGGCATAAAGCCAGGTACCTACAAACATGGACTTTAGGATCCCACATGCCAGTCTGAGTCCTGGCTCTTCCACTTACCAGCATTGTGACCCTGCAAAAATTACGTAATACTTCTAAGCCAGTAGGTCTCCGAGTGTGGTGCTCAGACCAGCAGCACAAGCACCACCTGGGAACTTGCTAGAAATGCGGATTATCAGGCCCCACCCTAGACCTACTGAATCAGAAACTCTGGGAGCAGGCCCAGCAATCTGTGTTCGAACAGGCCCTCCAGGTGATTCAGATGCACACTCAGGTTTGAGAATCTTAACATTCACCATCTGTGAAATAGGGATAAGGTATCTGCTTCAGAGGGTTGTGGGCAGAAGCAAACGAGGCCATGCATGTAAAGGATACATGCACATGGCAAATATCCTGTAAATGTTAGCTGATTATTGCCAGTAAGATCAACTGGATACCTATTATAAATGTTAGAAGGCTCATAGAGTGCAATGAAGATGTCACAGACTGAGTTAGAGACTTAAGTCCCAGTTCTTAGCAAGAACAGGTTCAACTTCAATCATCAAGAAACAGTCATCCAGCCAGGCGCCGTGGCTCACGCCTGTAATCCCAGCACTTTGGGAGGCCGAGGCAGGCGGATCACGAAGTCAGGAGATTGACACCATCCTGGCTGACACAGTGAAACCTCATCTCTACTAAAAATACAAAAAATTAGCCGGACGTAGTGGCAGGCACCTGTAGTCCCAGCTACTTGGGAGGGTGAGGCAGGAGAATGGTGTGAACTCGGGAGGCGGAGCTTGCAGTGAGCCAAGATGGTGCCACTGCACTCTAGCCTGGGCAACAGAGCGAGACTCCATCTCAAAAAAAAGAAAAAAGAAAAAAAGAAACAGTCATCAAGATGAGCCGGTCCTTCAGAGCCTCCCCAGGCCATTCTCTGGGACACCTCCAAAATTATGCCAGAAACCCATCCCTGAGGTCTCAAGGAAACAAAGTCCTCTCATCTCCTCAGTGGCCTGGGTTCATTACTTATCCACACTCAATGTTAAAAGCAACTATTTCTTTGTTACTGTTCACCCCGTTCCAGTTAGATAGTAGTGACATTGGCAGTCTCAATAATAATAACTCTATTATAAAATCACCTTGCATGTTAATGTTTTCAAAGTTNATAATCACCAAAAAGACTTTCATTTTCTGTCACCCACCCTGTCCACCGGTTATGTTGGCCTTCAATATATGGCGATAGCAACATATATAAATCTATATCATACATTTATACACACAACACATTCTACCAGCACTGTGGAGACACAGACTAGGCTCTATGAGGCTGGGGGCCTCTCCCATGCCACTTAAAAATGAGCACAGGTTTGCTCTATGCAAGAATTTCAACAGAATTGGTCTGGCCATCAGTCCCCAATTTCCCCGAGGTAAGATAGGATGACAAAATGGGACAGCATATTTGAAATGAGGTCAGTCCAATTTGGATATCATAGAAGAAAAGAAATCGGATGTGCTAGGTTAAACCTGAGATGGTATCTGGGAAGTCACCACATTCATGATGTGAACTCAAAGAATGCAGGTGCTACAGTGCAGACCAAAGCCCAGCCTGACTCGACCCAACAGGGTCAGGTGTGATCTGTGAGTAGTGCTCACTGAGCTCCGCCAGCAGTGTCCGGCAGGGCACCACTGCTCAGTAGTGTGCTTTTAGAACCTGCCAGAGGAGCTCCAGGATTGGGACCACATGCCCCATTCATCAGAATCAGGGTCCTATATCCACTGAGCTTTCCATCTCAGGACAGCTGATGAGGCAAGAAATGTGCTGTTGCTAGTTCCCAAGCTGCTGGGGCTGTTGAGAAGCAGTACCACAAAATCTTCTATGCAAACTACGCATCTTCTGCTTAGTGCTGGGCCAGGTGGACCTTGGCTAACGGTATTCCATAGCTCTCAGAAAGGCTTTCTGGCTTTCTCCCAGCTCCACCAGGATACATCTCTGACTCCCTCTTCTGGACCCTCCGGTGGACTTGGAGGAACGAGGCCCAGATGCTCCTCAGCAGATAGGTAGCTGCACAAAAGGGGGACAGGCCCACCTTTCCTGCTGTTTTAAGGACTTCTGGTGGCTGTGCTTCTTGCATGGTGCCTGGAAGGCAAGGGTCACAAGGCTGGAGTACACGGCAGAGCCCTTAGGGATTTCACCTGCAGACAAAAATAAAACAATCCAAATCAGTGTATATTGCCAGGCCCTACTGATGACTACCTGAAGCTGCAGTGAGAGCTACGGGGTGACCAAAGTCATGAGCACGATGAGAGCCAGTTAAAAGGATGAGCTAAGAGCATGCGCTGCAGTCTGGAGAAGCAACAGGTGCCCGAGGTTACGGGGAGCCTCCCCACCTCCCTGTGTGCTGAGATCCCTGCTCCAATTCACTGCACACTGGGCGGCTGGATCCTACCACTGCCTCTTTAGGGGCCAGGTGACTCTCCAAATCACTTTGTCTCAGTAGAAAGAGGCCTTTGCCATCTCCACCCAAGAAAGAAGTGCTTAGCATTAAACATGCACATATAGAAACAGCCTGTTGTAGGAAGAAGAGGACATTTTGTGGGGAAGTCCTCTGTTAAGTTTATGTCCAGTCACCATAATGAGGGTGTGGAGGGACCAAGTCCACAAGGACCTCAAAGCTCAACTAAGTTCAGTTCCATCTTTGACAGATGAGGGTGCAGCAGTCTCACAGAGACTAAGGGACAAGCTGAAGCCACACGCCAGTTAGTGATAAGCCAGAGATTAGAACCAAGGCCTCGGGTCCTTTCCAGTGATCTATGGGAGGTGGAGGGGAAAGCTTCCACACTGGAGAAAGCCAGTGGATACTAAAGACTTTTGGGTTACCTTTTAGTGGATACTAGAGACTTTCTGGGTTACCTTTTCTGGGACAGGAATAAGGCTTTACAGAGGCAATCCTGTAAGTGCTGCTCTAAAGAGGCTCAGAAAAGAGAAGAATTATCAGAGAAAAACAAAAGGGAATTAGTGAAAAAGTAAAAAAATTAAAAAAAAAGAGCAAGTTAAACTGGCCCAAGCCATTTTCACACTGTGGAGATCAACATTCTCTCAGGTTACAGTTTAGAAACATTTCTAGGAATGTGCTCAATTGCTTATGGCAAAGCTTTGAAGTCCAGGTTTAGTTTCTGATTTTTAAACCATTTCATATACCTCAAGTTTTTCTTCAAAGCACTTCCTAGGGAATGATTAACACTTAGTGTTTTAAGTAAACATAGATAATGTCTGGTACACTTGTAATATTTTCCCCCTGAAGGTTCAGTTGTTATTCACTAACAAATTCTCTTTTAGACGAATGAGACCCAACAGATCTCTTTTGTCATGTTGCTTAAACATACAGCAAAATCAAATTGCTATTCTTAACCCAGGAGTGTGCAGTGAAATCAGTTTACTAGGTTGCAAATTGCTTTTACTTTTTCATGAAGAGTAGAACCCATAACTGGCCTCAAGATCCCTCTACAAAAAACTTATTCCGAGGCAGACTCCCGAATGTCTAATGACTTCAAGAGTCAGCTGAACTGCATTTCTCCAGTCTCCTGACTTGGCATCAAAGAAGAAAAGTTGGAGTTAAAAGGAGAGATGATGACAATGTGAGAGTGAACCAAGATACAGGGGCAGGAGCTGACGGGGTGGGAGGGTGATGGGAACAGAAACTAGCAGGTCTCACTGAGGACCTGTGATGTTGCAAGTGGACCCAAATCTTCTCCTGGAAGGCCAAAGCAGGCCAAGGTCACCTACAAGATCTGCTAATGGATGGTGATGGGTTGGGGACAGGCTTGGTGCCTCTGATTGGTGCCGTAGTTTTCTTACCTCTAAGTTAGTCCTTGCCTTCTTTAAAACATCGTGTGTTCTGGTTACTGAAACAACAAAAGAGCACCACAGAGTAGAAATCACCAGCAGAAATTAACCCTACTTGCTTAGCTGAGAATTCTAAAGCATTTATTTCTTTCTGGCCATTCGGCTTGGAGTCTCCTTCTATCCACCCTGTCCTCCCCTCCCTCTTCATCCACAATTGCTCGTGGCACAGGAGGCTTGGGGACTTCAAATCAGTCTCCACTCCCAACATCTCCAAGCCCCCCGGTCACTGCTCCCCTGCAGCACAAGTGGGGCATCGGGAAGACTGCCCGTTTCTTCCCCCATTCCCTCTCAGGGAACCTACACTGGCTGACGATGAACTGCTCCATGCTCTCCTTCTGCTGGTTCACGGTTTTCAGACGCTCAGCTGTGCTCTGAAGGAGCCGCTCCTGTTTGGATACTTTGGTTCTCAGTTCCAGAAGTTCCCTTTCTGTTGATTCTCCCTGGATAAGAGGAACAGACTGTTATTGAACAGGCAGAAGGACTAAAGCACCCTGTGCTTTGTGGCTCTTTCCAATTCCAAGAAGGATTCTACAATCTTCTCCACCCTCCTGAACTGGATTTCCTCCTTCACAGCCTCAGATACCTCCAGCTGAGGACAGTTTAGGATGAGGCCATTAGGTAGGAATATTGAGACTCTGGAATTCCCCATGTAGACTAGCACAGGCCCACACACCTGTAGCTTAAGAGAATTTCGCTTCAGGCTGGAATAAAACTCCCAGCTCTGAAGAGGACCTTGCTTTAGTCCTGATATCAGTTCTGTCACTCTCCCTTCACAGGCAAGATTGAGAGTTCAGAAATGATATATTCGGGAGAGAGATCTGGACTCAGGAAAGTTTGCAAGTTTGTAAATATTTGTGCCAATATGGAGATGGCAAAACACCGTCTCCCTGGAATGAGCCTAGCTGGATCCCAAAGGTGTTGGTGACGTTGATCTGGAGCTGGGATCCCTGGGAGGGGATCCTGAAACCTGTCTCCTCGAGGGTCTGCCAATCAGAGTTAGCCTGAGCTCTGAGCAGATCCTGAGGGGTGGCTGACTTTCCCCAGGCCTGGTCCAGAGATGCCAGCTGAAGTGATATGCTGGGATTCCAGGCAGCGGCTGAAAAGGCTCAGTCTCATGGGGGCATTCTGTGATCATGTGACCATGGGACCTGAGGGGTGGGAGGTGGGTGCTGAAGCTTTAACTGAATTTCAGCTCAGCCAAACTTCAGAGAGGTAAAGAAACTGAACCTTTATGGATTGCCAGGGTTACAATGTCTCCGCCTTCTCCACACCCCTTCCTCTTCTTCTTTGATTTTTTATCCAGGGGCCAGGGGGTTGGTGGGGAATGGGATGTATTTACAGCTGCAATGAAAGCAGCCACCATGGGTCAGAGATGTCCCTCCAGGGACACTCCTCTAAGGTCCTGTCTATCCCAATTCAGTATGTGGCTCCCGATTTTCTGGAAAAGCTGTGACACTGAAGAGACAGAACAGTATTGGAGGGCAGGAAAACTGGGTTTGACCCAGAAAGGACACTGGCGTCTTACCACTTTGCCAGGCAGCACAGGGATGTGGGTGCTTGGCAGGGCCGCTCTCCAGAACACGGTGAGGAGGGAAGCCGACTCCTCTAGGGCATGGTGCAGGGCAGTGGCGCTGCTCCGAAGCTCATGTATGCCTTTGCTGCCCAGCACCTGGGGAAAGGTAACACCACAGGAGCGGAGAGATTACTTTCTTCCCCCTGCATGGGCTCCCGCTTCCTTTGTGAGTGAGGCACAGAACATGGGCCTGCTTGAACTGTGAAGCCCTCGCACAACCATTTGCAGTTCTCAGAACTAAGGTACTGCTCCCTTTACCAGGTATGCCTCCCTCCACCTGCAGAACCCACAAGGCTTTCAAAACTCACCCCCCTTGCTGTGTCCTCTATGAACCTGTTACCTTCCTTGCCTGAGATAAATGACCACGTTTGCATTGGCGGCCTCACAGCACAGAGGATGGCTTCTCATGCTGTGCCTGTAGCCCCTTACTGTGCTGATCTACTTGTGTGTGTGTCTTGCCCTCTAGTGTGGGGTTCCGTGGAGGCAGGGGTGTCCCTACGCATCCATGGGTCTCCAGCAGCTCAGACAGCACAGCCCCTGGTGCCTGGTCTCTCTCACTGGCAAGGCGCTCTGAGAAGCTTTGCTGACTGCCTTCCCTCCCCCTATGCAGTCTGCACAAGGAAATGCCATGGCTGCCAGGCTTCTCGCCCCTTCCACATGTCGGGGCCATACACCTGCAAATCCTTCAGTTTCTGTCCACCCCATTGTGTCAACTCTGCCCACAGATGGTCATGTGCCTGCATAAAGCAACGGCAACAAAAGCCAAAATTGACAAATGGGATCTAATTAAACTAAAGAGCTTCTGCACAGCAAAGGAAACCACCATCAGAGTGAACAGGCAACCTACAGAATGGGAGAAAATCTTTGCAATCTACTTATCTGACAAAGGGCTAATATCCAGAACCTATAAAGAACTCAAATTTACAAGAAAAAACAAACAGCCCCATCAAATAGTGGGCAAAGGATATGAACAGACACTTCTCAAAAGAAGACATTCATACAGCCAACAGATACGTGAAAAAATGCTCATCACTGGCCATCAGAGAAATGCAAATCAAAACCACAATGAGATACCATCTCACAGCAGTTAGAATGGCAATCATTAAAAAGTCAGGAAACAACAAGTGCTGGAGAGGATGTGGAGAAATAGGAACACTTTTACACTGTTGGTGGGACTGTAAACTAGTTCAACCATTGTGGAAAACAGTATGGCGATTCCTCAAGGATCTAGAAGTAGAAATACCATTTGACCCAGCCATCCCATTACTGGGGATATACCCAAAGGATTATAAATCATGCTGCTATAAACACACATGCACACGTATGTTTATTGCAGCACTATTCACAATAGCAAAGACTTGGAATCAACCCAAATGTCCATCAGTGACAGACTGGATTAAGAAAATGTGGCACATATACACCATGGAATACTATGCAGCCATAAAAAAGGATGTGTTTGTGTCCTTTGTAGAGACATGGATGCAGCTGGAAACCATCATTCTCAGCAAACTATCGCAAGAACAGAAAACCAAACACTGCATGTTCTCACTCATAGGTGGGAACTTGACAATGAGATCACTTGGACACAGGAAGGGGAACATCACACACCAGGTCCTATCGTTGGGAGGGGGCAGAGGAAAGGGATAACATTAGGAGATATACCTAATGTAAATGACGAGTTAATGGGTGCAGCACACCAACATGGCACATGTATACATAGGTAACAAACCTGCACATTGTGCATATGTACCCTAGAACTTAAGGTATAATAATAAAAACAAGAAAAGAGGAAAAAAAAAAAAAAGCTCCCAAAAGCTGCTAGGCAATGCCACGTGTTTCTGTGGGGCTGAGGGGAAATATCCAGTCAGCAACATCTGGAACAGAGCAGAACTGACAGTGAAAACAGGAGACAGAGAAGACAGGGCCTGGCTGCTATACATGGAAGAGGAAGCCTCAGCTGTTGAGAGATGCAAAGCACGAAAAACAAAAACAAAAACAAAAATGGTGGGAGACGGAGTTAACATCAAAGGAAGAAAGGGCGCAAGGAAACAGTGCATCTAAAGCTACAGGTGTGATTACCTCTGTGCCTTGGGCTTCAAGGCCAGGAAAGTTGCACGCTGACCTCACAAGAGACACAATCTTTTTGACCAGCAGCTTGCCCTCCGCAATCTGCTGTCTCAGGGCACTGTAGTCATCTATGTGGCCAATGACATGGCGGCCATGCTTATTGGCAAAGGAGCCATCAGTAGCATCACCCTCCAGCTTGGGAGGGGTCTTCATTATTGGAGAAGTATCCACATCCAAGCCTGAAAAAGAAAATAACAACACAACAGAATCTTCTGTTATTCATGATATCCTAGGTTTGCTCCAACTCAGAAGAGGTAGAGAACAAGAAAAGGAAGAGGCTGGGAACAAGAAAGGAAGCCTTGGAATATACAAGGTTGGGGCAAAGACCATAGAGATCTTCTGGCTTCTATATTTTTATAATGTTTCTTACATTATCTCTTAATGATAAATTTGCCAGGGGACAATTTTTTCTTATTGGCAAATGAAATAGGACAAATCATAATAAATAATAAGTTTCTGGGTAGAGAAGACACAGACAAGGAAATCAAGCTGGATACAGAGAACATTTTCAAGAATGGAGAGATTATGGTGCAATGAAGCATAAACAGCAGTAGGAAAACTACAGGAGGATGAACAATGGCAAGAAAGGCAGCCACAGAAGGTGCAGTGAGTAGGGCTAAAGGCCTCGGGGCATGTAGAGAAAACTCTGTAAATACAGATAATATGTTTAGAGACAACAAAAGGTTGTTTGCATTAATCACTTTCCATCATCAGTCCCTGGGCCCTTTCGTTGCCATATTTACCATTTGTTCTGTGGATTATGGCCGTTTCTGAGCCAGGAGTAGAGGAAGCAGAGCTGGGGAGGACCAGAGCTGGGGAACTCATCGCAACATCCCGGACTGGAGGGGACACAGCTGAATCTAGGGGGTAAAGGCAACCACAGTTTTCAGGAGCCCTGGAACCCCCTGCACGAGAAGCACATGCACACCTAACCGTCCCCACTGAGGTCTAATTTTCACCAAGACATTCCAGATAAATTCTTTCCACAATAGCAAACTCACACTAGGGTTGAGTGGAAGCAAACATGGCTGTAACAAGTCTATTCACTTAACTTCTTTGAGCCTCAGTTTCCTTTTATATAAAATAAGGATGATAACACTTACCTAGTGGAGTTAGCAGATGCTTAAATGAAATTGCATATACGGTATGGCTAGCTCAGGGTCTAACAGGGAAGTCATTCAATCCCTGCTGTACTAGCTACAGACCTGAGAAATACCAACAGCAGAATCCCATAAGGTGCTGGTTAAAAAAGCTGTAGAGCTAAGGCCTGTGAATCCACATTTTACTTAAGTTCCACAGGTGATTTTTTTTTTTTTTTTTAGACAGAGTCTTACTCTGTTGCCAGGCTTGTGTGCAGTGGTGAGATCTCGGCTCACTGCAAACTCCACCTCCTGGGTTCAAACAATTCTGCTGCCTCAGCCTCCCGAGTAGCTGGGACTACAGGCACACACCATCATGCCCAGCTAATTTTTGTATTTTTAGTAGTGAAGGGGTTTCACCATGCTGGCCAGGCTGGTCTTGAACTCCTGACCTCAGGTGATCCACCCGCCTTGGCCTCCCAAAGTGTTGGGATTACAGGCGTGAGCCACCATGCCCTGCCCACATGCTGGGCTAAGCATGCGAAACTGAGAACCCCTGGGCTACAGGATGCACAGGAAATGGGTAATTCACAACTTGAAGGATCAGCAGTGGGCTATGCACCTAGATTGAATTTCTTAGAATCCAGGAGTCTTGGAATCTAGAGCAGAGCTTCTCTGGTGTGTTTCTAGGAGGAAAATAGGACACAGGATACAGACAGACAATTTATGAGACAGTTTCTCAATAAAGAAAAAGGGGATAGGCATTTTACCAAAACTGGGATGTGAAGGGGGATAAAGAAGGCACATGTGTATATGGAAAAGAATATTTAATATCATGTTCTAACTTCACGTTAAAAAAAAAAACCCTGATGTTTCTAAATACAAACAAATAAAAGAAAAACTCAACAAAACCTTGACAGGAAGAACAATACATTAGATTCTACCTTCTACAGTATCAGTGATTCTGTAGGTTGGGTGGAGGGTTGAACAAATCAGAGTTTCAGGTTAGTAACAAAGGAAAATAATCCACAGGGATATCTACAGATGGTTTGATTGTAGGTTCAACAATAGAATCAAAAGAGATGTACTATTCTTACCTATGACAACTCAATTAAGTTTACACATACAAAAATTTAAGTAAAATAATATGCTTTAAGTAGAACTTAAGGAAAAAGTTATTACGATAATTCAGAGCAAAAGAATCAGCACTGAGAACATCCACGAGAATTTAAAAAAAAATTGTTTGACAAAGTATATAGTATAGAAACGAGGTTTAGATGTTAGAAATTGGGAGCCACAGACTATTATGCAACCTTGAGCAAGTCACTTGAAACTTTCTAGGCCTGAGTTTCCTCAGCTATGAAACAAGGACATGAGGCTAGATGCCTAGGTCCTTTTCAAAGTGCTAACATTATTCGAGGAAGATTAAGTGGCAGGTAAGATGCAGGGAAACAACAGGGCATGATTTAGAAGTTGGACAGCTGTACTCCAAACAGGCAGTGATGATTGTAGTCCTGGGAGTGAATGAATAAATGGATCAGCCCTACAGTATCAGCATGTTCTCCAAGTATCTTTTGTCAAAAAGCCATCAAAGACAGAGTGGCCAGTCTAACCAGTGAATGAGCTATCTGCTATTTTTGTAAAATTACTAAAGCATCAGAGATGATTAAAATTGATGTTCTATGATTCAGGGACTTATGAACGAGAGCTGAGAGGTGAGGGAGGGGCCTCTACAGAAACCCTCCGGCAGGGAGCGGTGGCTCACACCTATAATCCCAGCACTTTGGGAGGCCAAGGCGGGGGGATCGCGAGGTAAGGAGATTGAGACCATTCTGGCTAACATGGTGAAGCCCCGTCTCTAGTAAAAATACAAAAAAAAAAAAAAAAAAAGAAAAATTAGCCCGGCGTAGCAGTGGGCGCCTGTAGTCCCAGCTACTCAGGAGGCTGAGGCAAGAGAATGGCATGAACCCGAGAGGCGGAGCTTGCAGTGAGCCAAGATCTCGCCACTGCACTCCAGCCTGGGCGACAGAGCGAGACTCTGCCTCAAAAAAAAAAAAAAAAAAAAAAAAAAAAAATCCTCCTCCTTCGTGGACTGTTCTGGTTCTCTATACAGCAGTGAAACATAGTAGGTAGCAGGGATTCCTTATATGTTTCAGTCAATTAAAAAGAGCAATACTGGTCATGTAACAAGGAGGTTTCCACCATGACTGTCATATGTATAACTGGCAGATGCACAATAATAGTGGGCATTGTTATACTGAATTAAGACCAGGATTATTTGAATAACAGAAAGTGATTACCATTAGCCAATATTACTTACTTTTATCTAAAGAATTGTAGAAATATTAATGCATTTCTGCCTGGGATACGGACCAAGTAGCCCCTTGTCACATGGATGCCTTGGCTGCAGCAAGGCGAGGCCCTTGGCTGTGGTGCTTCATGACCCACAAGGTCCCCTTCTCTGGGAAGAATGTCCTACCTGATGTGGGACACTGAGGAGAATCCTGCTTCCTCAATTTGAGCCTTTAGCTCCTTCAGTTCCTCCTCAGCTTTCCTCTTCTCTTCTAAGTGCTGGTGGATCTCAGCCCTCAGGTGGAGTATTTCTTCCTGAAGACACTTGTTACTGTC